>NC_079556.1:21499575-21534575 GCF_015846415.1 Triplophysa dalaica
GCCGACCTCAATGCGTTGATGAGCCGTGACCCCTCCTCTCGATGGCTTCTGATGAGTTAACATTATCACAGACACTTCAAAGGCGGAGTGACCTGTCTGTCGTGCACCTACACTGTCTTCACCCACACAAACGCCCTTCGGCTGTGTGTGACCGATGCGCTTCGCGTGTGAATTGGAAACCACAGCCCCTGAAGTGACAGACGGAGATGTGGGACGAGATCAGCAGTTTTGATCTCACCTCACACCTCGTGATATCAACATCATTGTGAAATTAGTAATGAAGATGCCCTGCCACTTTTAAATCATATTATAATTTATAAAAATAGATGTCAAATTACATTCATCTAAGATGCATTTTCAAAATGTACCAATTTTACATCTTGTGATTTTCAGTTGAATAAAATGCTATTTTTTCATCATTGAGGACTACTAACTGCTTAAAATCTTGATCTGTTGTACCAATTTTGTGTCTCATCTCATCTCGTGGCATAAGTGTCTCGTGATTGCCCTTAGTGTCCAGTCATCAAATGCTGAGTGCCACTGTATTTCACGTCTCAGTGCGCTTCCAAACTCCTCCCCTCTCTGCCGGAAAAAGCTTGAAGAGTCACAAACATATAGAAGTGGTAGCTATGTTTATTATAAGAAAAGAGAAATAAGTATGTAGGGAAAATCACCGAATTGTAAACAACTTACTGCCATTCTGTGAATAATATGCAATTATGTAATCCATAAAAAAGTGTACGCTGTAAAAATGATGTGTTTACTTTACTTAAAATAATGTGCACCATCTTTACACCATGGTTTTTTAAGTAAATTCAACTTTTTTAATTTTTTAAGTCAAAATAACAAACAATATTTGTTTCTTTACACACGGAAGAGTTCACTTGACCTTCTTCACTTAAAATCTACTACACTACTTCATTAGTAAAGTATATTATTATTGCAAATAGTTACATACATCTTAAATTTCGTTGTACATCTTATTTACATCCATATAAATGCCCCAAAAGTAATAATTATTTTAAAAAAACATAAAACTTTTCAAGCGCAAGGCTTTATGGGTATTCCTCAAAGCATTTGTACTGATAATATGAAGTTTATTGCACTAGAAATGTATGTTAGGTTTACTTCATTTTACCTGTTTGCACAACTCAAATTACATTTCACTTTATGTATACTTTTGAGCTTTTCATGTAATTCATATTTTTGTGTTGCACGAACAAAGGATTTTAAATTAAGCTTAAAATATATAAATTTGTACATTTTTAAGTAGAAGCTACTTAACATAATACAATATGGTTGTTGAGACAACAAATCGCTGTTAAGAGTATTTAAAAATGTAGTTTATTCAAATTACATGTAGGCCTACTTGAGTTTTGGAATCTGATTATCAGATGACATGTACTCCATTTCTACCCAGCTCTGGTGATAACAATAAATCAGAAAATTACCAAAACCACATGAGAGGTGACAACTGGTAAATTGGCAGAATTGTTTTATGGGTATTTTGTATAAGGTTCTGTTCACACGTTGGATCACACACAGGATCATGCGTTAGAAAGTTTCATGTGAAACAATAGCTTGCTAAATCGTCACAGGACATTTGCCAAGTTGCAGACTATACTCGCAAATAGTTGTGATAATATGCTGCAATGTGATTTATCTTTTTGGAAGTTACTTTTTTGAACGTCCTCGGATGTTCACACATTCTGAAGTGTCAGAAGAGCAAACGACGGCAGAAATCTTTCAGAATGAAAGACGGTCGATGGACATATGAGGACAGACGTGAGGTAGTCTCAGGTGAGCCAGAAGCCAATGCGAGCCTCAGGCCACTCGAAATCTACTTTCCTCTGAAATGACGACGGCTTTCATGTGCCGCCCGAGGCCACGCGATTCTCACCAGCCCGTCAGGTTTGTGTTCACACAAAATCATCATTTCACACCTTCACCCTTATGACTCACTTTTATCTGCCGAGAAGATCTCCAGAAACACCATAAAAACCAAAAAGGAAAAACTTCTCAATTACATGGAATGAGCCAATGTATTTCAGACGAGTTACCGTAAAAATTGTTTTATATATAGATATAGTTTTTTATTGATGTTTTTGCCGCGTATTGATACAGTTCAGTGAGAGAGAGAGACAGAGAGAGAGAGAGGGTGGGGTCAAGAAAAGGGACACAACTATGCCACATGTCGGGGCTCTACCGACATATATATATATAGTTGCTGTATACACTGTAAAATTGCTGTAGTTATGCAGGTAGTTTCCAGTAACTTACTGTAGATTTAGATTTATCTAATTTACTGGCAAGAGTTTGTTCAAATATATTATCTTTACAGAAAATAAATCTATAAAATTACAGCCTCATGCAAAGCTTTCTGGAAACCAGGAATCAACCTTTTTCTGTTCTTTTTTTCTTATTTTGCTTCCAGAATGCTTGGCACGAGACTGTTATTTTATAGTATTTTTTTTCTGTAAAGATAAAGACTTGTTAATGTTTAATATTCCTTCATCTTTGATCAAACTGTTGCCAGTAAATTACATAAATGTAAATCTACAGTAAGTTACGGCAAGCTGCTGCCAGTAATACTGTAATATCAACAGATTCTATACAGTAAAACAGATCTTTCTTGTGTACCAAGACAAAAAAATCAGGTTTGTAGCTTTTAGTGTATTTTGGGCGGCTCTGAAGGAAGCTCTGTTACAGAAAGCCAACATATGGTGAATGTGATGATGATGTTTTCCTCTGTCGGTTGTGCCATCGAGGAATGTTGTGATTTTCTGATATATTGTAGTCTGTTAGTCAAACTGTACCTATTTATTATCATGGTGTGCTCACACATGCTAATGCAATTTTTATGACACGGCATACTTTTATTGCACAAGTTTCTTGAGTTTATGACGTGGGCGTGCATGGATGTTGTGCTGTTTCTACAGGTCGTATGTCTGAAGAGAAACAAAACAATGACTGTCAGAGTTTCAGAAAGTCTCCACAGTTTCATCTCATTTTCATTTGGCCACATCAAAGTCTCAGAGGGAGATGTTTTCTTTTTATATTTCGGTCTTCAAAACCACAGAGCCGAAATAGCGTTTTACTTTAATTCATTTTAAATGTACCTGATCTTTTATCTTTTATAACTTGTGACTTGTTTTCATATGTGAGCGAATGTTTGTTCATAATGAAAGCTTCTCCAGGAAGAACCAAATGTCCTGGACAAAAAACTGACCCAGCGAGTCTGGACCAAAGAACTTAAAGTGTTTACTGCAGTCCCAAACATGTATTAGCAGAAATAACATGACTAAAGATTTACATATCCACAGAGGTTCAGTGTTTACTATTTCACATTCAATAGTGTAGATAGTAGCGGACGAATCAAGATGTTATGAGTTCACCTTCATTCGCGTGACGTGTTTTGTAATAATTACCTCAAACATTTGGACTCACAGTTCAGTGCGTCCAGAGCCAAAGAAAAGAAATAAGTGTTTAACTCAGCGGACGCCGAGGGCAAGAAGTGAGATTAATGGTTTACAGACCCTCGCTTGAAAAAACTCGGTCTTCAATAAAATAGCTGAAGCGAGTCAGCCGACCACTGAAATAATCCTGATGTGTGTTTGTTTTCAGCGAATCTGTCAGGACGACTCTCGCCTCTGGGGGCAAGAAGCTTAAATTGAGATCCTCAACTGGGTCCGGGTGATAAGGTTTAATTACAGATATGGCGTGTAACCCCTGAGGTTTTTATGATATAAGCTGCTTCACTTCAGAGAATGACTTGATAATACGTGTTGACACACAAGCCTCCGGCCTTCGAGATTATAGCAGTCACTTCACATGTCCTGCAGCGGTGACCTTTGAACTTCTGCTGTTCACCTCATGATGACAGGAACATCTTCATGAGAGCAATAAAGTCAAAGTGATGGTTTTAAAACAGGTCTTCGGTGTGAGTAGGTGCGTTATTTTATGCTTTAAAGGAATCTTTCACCTTCAAAATGAAAATTCTGTGATTATTTACACGCCCTCAAACCTGTATGAGGTTCTTTATTCTGCAAAACACAAAAGAAGATCTTTCGAAAAATGTTGCAAACAGAAAACCGTTGGTTCCCATCGACTTCCATATTGTGTCCATACAATTGAAGTCAATGGGGACCAGCGGGATTTTTGGTTACTGACGTTTTTCAAAAATCTTCTTTTGTGTTTCGCAGAAGAAAGAAAATCGAACAGGTTTGAAATGACAACAGGGTGAGTAAATGATGACAGAATTATTTCTTTAATTACACGTTTTATTTGTATCACATAGCTCTGGTTTCTTTTGTATTGATAGTTTTGAAGGTAGTTTTCTTCAAAACTGGTCATTACTTCTTAATTTAAGTCAAATTTAAGTAAATTTAAGTGAGAATAGTTGTTAAAACACAGTCTTAATTTAGCAGCTTTGTTTATGCAACTGGCCCGTGTTTAAATGTCTTTGCTCTGCTAAACACAAAAGAAGATTTTTGGAAGAATGTCTCTAACCAAACAGATCTCAACGCCTATTGACTGCCATCGTAGGAAAATAAATACCATGGGAGTCAATGGGGGATGAGATCCGTTTGGTTACAATCAATTCTTCCAAATATCTTCCTTTGTGTTTGTGCAGAACAAAGAAATGTAATCAGGTTTGGAACAACTGGAAAGAATATGACAGATTTGAATGGTTTTGTGAGCGATCACTTTAAGGTCTAATGATGCATCAAAGAGTTTTTATGCACGTGGAGAGATTGGTGAAAGTGTGCATGCCAAGCATAAAACAACATTTGTGTGCACAAACAAAAATGAATAGGAAAACAAGATTTGCATCATCTTCCTGTTTTCATAACTACAATTCTTGTCTTGCACTTGCAATCTTGCGCACACTTTCACAGATCTCTTCTTGCACATGCAAATCTTTAAGGCACATTTTACTGTCATAGTATTTGTATTCTTTTGAGCTAGTATTGAATTGTGAATTTTGCTTGTTAATTATTAAAGCTCTTACATGTTGTTAAAATACAATGTGATACATATATTAAATCATTTATCATATAAAAAACATACATATTTATGAAATATGATATCATTATTATTATACATCCAGTTTAAATGCAGTCGTCTTGCTCAGAGTAGATTATACTTCTCTCTCTCTCTCTCTCTCTCTCTCTCTCTCCATCTGTGTGTGAGTGTGTCCCAGGTGTGTCTCTTCTGTGCAGCTGTGTGGTTAGAACAGCTGTGTTTTCCTGCCACTCATAAAAGAAAGAGAGAGAGAGATGTGTGTGAAAAACTTTTCATTTCAAACTGCATGTGTTCTTTCCAGCAACCAGACTCACGTTTACACCGGCACTTCTTGAAACACAATGTTAATGACAACAGAACGAGAATAATAATGAAGCTTAAATATTCTTATCAGAAAGGCACTATAACATCTGACCTTTGACCTCCATGACTAAATCCTTTTCAAAGTAGCATTCTTGCAGACTGCTCACTGGTGCTCTACTGAAGAGATCCTACTTTTTAATACTTGATGGAAGAGCATGAAGTATGCAAGACAGTTTCAACCTGTAGCATGCTACGTTGTCTGCGTTATGTTCCGTGTTTAATTTGGCCCGTAAAGTGCAGTTCAAACCTCAGAAAATAAACACACAAAAAAGTAAAAACGTGTTTTGCTTTTCATCCAATGTGTGTCCAAAGAATAGTTGTTGAATTCATTATTCAAACTACAACGTGATCTGGTTGTTCTGTGTGGACAATTCATATACAGTAGTGTGCTGGTATGCTTCCTGAAAAGGTGTCTGTGTGACACGGTACGGTTATCACAAATATAATATCTAAGATATCTGTGTAAATCCACTTATTCTCAATACTAATAGACCAGACCGCTTGACCTTTGACCTTCACGGGGTCACAAGCTTGACCTTGAGCTTCAGGCTTGTTCCATCTGCAGTGCTTAATAACATGCCAATCAAGTGCATGGCCACGCCCCCAGTGACCTGTATAGGGCAGTGTGCGCTTCTATCATAGGCTGCGTCCAAATTCCCCCACTTGACACTTGAGAGCGTGTGTCTTAATGTTTTAAAAATGCCAAAGCGCAGAGTGGCCTTAACGCACACCATCTTGGCATTCAGGGCTAAGTGTATCCCATCATGCATCACGCTCTGGATATAAATCATGAGACTTTTTGCTTTGGTCTCGCAAGAAGTTGTGGAAACTACTACTTTTAAAGGTTATATCTATATTTATTGTTTGGCTAACATGTGTTTTTCTTTTGTTTTTAGCTGCTTTAATACAATACAAGCACTATAAAAATAAAAGTGACTCGACCATATAATTAGATATTACATATAACTGCCTAGTAAACATAGTGTTGCACATTTTATTCCACAGTTAAGTTATGCTTTGTAAATGCTTTGTTAATTATAAACACTGTTTGCACTTGCTAAGTGTTGCCCATTGGGTTAGAAATACTATACGCTCACATGGGATCTTCACTCCCACTAGAACACTTGGGCCAAAAACAGGAAATAGGTCATGAAATAGGTCATTTCTCTTATCATGCCAATAAAGCTCCTTTGAATCTTGAATCATGAAAGTAGTCAAGTGGCTAAGTGCAAAGACTCATCTTTTGTTACTTGCTTACTCGTGACTCCTGAATGTAACCCTGTTTTTTAATAGCATGTTCAAATATTTTATCGTAGTAATTTAATGTTGTTTATATCTAACATTTATAATGTGTGTGCAGTGTTCGGTGTAACTCGTTACTATGTAATTAGTTACTGTAATTGAATTACTGTTCTCTTGAGAGATCAAAGTAAGGGATTAGTCTGATTTTTTTCTGTAGTTTCATTACAGTTACTTCTGATGCAATAGAACTAAATACTGTGTAATATATACAATAGTGAAAATGACATCAAAATTATAAGTCTAATTTTAAAATGCTTTAATGTATCCTCACATCTGTATACTTTGGTCAGTTATTAAGAATAATTTATGAAGTTATTTATTTGAATGAATTAAAAGAGCCGTTTCATGTCTTTCTTTGAATCACTGAACTAATCAAGTTTGATGTAGGATATAGAAAGTTATTAGTAATAAGTAACTAAATAGTTTTTGGAGAGAGACATATGTACAATAATCTAATTACACTATTGAATATGTATATAGTTGAATATAGTTAATTACTTTTTCAGAGTAACTTGCCAAACTCTGTGTGTGTGTATGTTTCAGGATGTGAATGAGCTGTGGATGTTGAATGCGGCGCATGGCGGTGTGAATGTAAAGGGTTGTGCGTCCAAACAATGAAGCACCTCATCTAATCACGTGGACCTCCCAGCATGCCGAGCAGTCACATGAGAGATGCAAGCGTCAGACAATGAAGAAATGCACGCAAAAGTTTGAGGAGACAATACACATCTGTGGAAGAATAAATGAGCTGTTGACGTACACATGTCAACAATGTTGTCTCATGATGAACTGAGTCACAAGCTTCAGAAAAGTTGTCTAAAACTGAGTTACTCAAATTTTTTGAACATTCTGACTAATTTCTGAAAAAGCGTCTGTGTGTGTGTGTTAAAAACCTCACAGATGTGTAGTCGTGTCTGTGTTGAGTCGGTGTGTAACTCTAGATGTGGTGTGTGAGGTGTTGAGCGACAGGCTCTGTGTAATATATGAACACCTCACTGTGGATTAAGGTTTAGCCAAAGAAACATGTTCAGATTACAGATTAATACGCGTTTTATTTCTCTCCTCCAGCTATAGCACGGCTACGAGCAGGCTTGGGTTTCTTTATTTCATGGACTTGTATTTTGTCTTTCACGCTTTTGCACAGCTGATGACCTCAGAGAACTGTGTGAGATCATATCAGAGGTTGAACTTGCTCTCCGTAGGTTAGTGGAGAAGTGTGGAGAGAATCATAAATCTGTGATTGTGTTACCATTAAGAAAGAGAGTCATGCAGGTTCTGTGTGAGACTTGTGGGTGCGTGTATGACATTTTCATTTTGTGGGGAGCTGTTTCTTTAAGAGTTACTGTTAGAAAAGTGGTTGAGGCAGACACACACACACAGACGATCGGCAGTGGTCATGGTGTAGAATCACTTCAGGAGGCCCTGGTTTAATCCCAGCTCCCAGTGGGAGTTTACAGATGAATGTGGCCTCAGCTGATATGAGAGGAGAGGAGGGAGGTGTATGATGGGTGGAGGGCTATTAAAGACTCTCTCTGGAGACATACCAACAGCCTGGCCAAGAGTTTTCTGTGTGTGTGCTTGTTTGCACTCCTGGTTGAGTGTGTGTGAGCGTGTTTGTGTGTCTATCTGCAGACATGAATGTGTGTGCATGTGTGTCTGAGCACATTTGTGTGTCAGTGTGGTTGAGTTTACATGTGATTGTGTTTGAGTGCGTCTGTGTGTGTGTGTGTGTGTGTGTGTGCGTGTGTGTGTGTGTGTGTGTGTGTGTGTGTGTTGGTAATTGTGATTTAGCAGGACATTTCATATGAATACACGCCACACTATGAGGACATTTCGTATTATGAGGACATGGCCGGTGTCCTCATAATTCGGGCAATGTAGAAGTGCTTCTACAGCTTGGGGGAGCTTAAATCCAAAATTTCTGCAAAAGTCTTTTTAATTCACATTGACCAGAATTTGTGTGTGACGTGTGTATCGGAAGTGCTCCCCTGTAGGCCGGACTCGGTACCGCGCCACCTCATTAACTATTAATGCCTGTGTATGAAATCGCGGCTTCTGATTGGTTTACCGCCAGATGTCCTCATAATTTCTGTATTCGTCAAACCGTGCCGTTGGCAAAGATTATTGAAAATTGCATTGAAAGATATTGAAAAAGATAAAGTTTTAAATACAAAGTAATAGCCATTATCTGCTACATTCACAACGGTATAAATACAAAACACTGTGCACGTGACCCAAGCCGTTCCTGCTGTGGATGTCTCGACGATTACACGCTTATCACTCATCTCCGATAAGGTAAGACAAAAGATAAGCGCTACTTTTTATGTCGACATTTTAAACTACTATTGTTAATAAGACGATTATGAAATCAAAGAGTATGAACAGTTAATCAAGTTAGCTTTGGTGTAAGATAAGCGCTACTTTTTATGTCGACATTTTAAACTACCATTGTTAATAAGACGATTATGAAATCAAAGAGTATGAACAGTTAATCAAGTTAGCTTTGGTGTAAGATAAGCGCTACTTTTTATGTCGACATTTTAAACTACCATTGTTAATAAGACGATTATAAAATCAAAGAGTATGAACAGTTAATCAAGTTAGCTTTTTGTGTAACATAGCAGGAGCTCTGATAAAGCTTGATGAATTTAAAGGCAACTGTTTATTAATTATTTTTAGTCATTAATAAACTGTTTAAACAGCAGCTTTATTCCCACAAGTCGGAAAAAGATACATACTAATTAAACAGTTGTTGTGTGCAAGAGTATTTCGGGTGAATAAATGTACTTCTGACCTATTAAGTAACTCATCAAGTTATTGTCGGTTTGAGATTACATTATTTAGCAAAATGTTGTAATAGTGCGTCACTGCTTTAGCTGTTACTGACATGAACATTAATCTATTCTGCATACAACTGTAACAGTTCTTTATGCAACATTGAAGAAAGATTTTGTAACTGTAACTGAAATGTTGTCACATTATAGATCTTTATGAGTTATGAATAATGTTTTTTAACGTTTCTGCAGATGTTTTAGCTAATAATCATACCTAACGATGTCTGTCAAATCATAAAGTTCAGTATTACTCAGTTTTGAAGATATAAAGGACATGTTTTAACAGAATGTTTCATACATTACGTAGGATAATTTATGTAGAAAACAGTAAATCACATAATAACAATTGCTGTTTTTTTCTGGACCTTTGCAGAAAATGTCAGGAAAAAGGCCCAAGAGAGCTAAAAAAAAACCAAAAGATGAGGCTGTCTATTATGCATCAATCTGTAAAGATAAGGGTGGATTTGTTGCAAAATACATAAATTCATTCAAAGGTAAGTAACTAAGACGTATGTTTAAGTCAGGGATCACCAACACCTTTTTTTGGAACTTATCTCTAATCAGACTTATTCTCTGTTAGGTCGGGGAGTGTTTACCTCTTCTCACTTCAATAAAGGCGATTTTCTTATTGAATATCGAGGAGAGGTCATAAATAAAGAAGAAAATGAAAGAAGACTTAAACTTTATGACAATGAACTCGAAGTGTTTTTATTTGAGTTCCGTTTTGATGGAAAACAGTTATGGTATGTATATGGCTTTATTCGACTTATAATGTAAATATTGCAAATGAACAAATATGTAAGTCAATCAGAAACTAGTAACTTATATGTACTTATTGTGTTACTATAAAGTTCTGGACCTGATTGGTTGAGCCGAGTTCGAAGCCCTTATGAAATACCCCGATATATAACTGCTGACTGCATTACACAACCTAAATATCACTTAATTTGCTTTATTTTATGAAACCTTGCTACGCATATGAAACAAGAGTTTTATAAAGGCAGTAAGCCTCATGAAGAAAGTGGGATACAAGTGCATTTTATAACAGCTACATGGTTTAATGACACCCTTAGCTGTTATAAAATGCACTGTAACCCACTGCTTCACAGGGTTATTGCTCTATTACACCCTAAGGTACAGTACCATTCTGTTTTCGCTGTTTCAGGGTTGATGCTGCGAAGGAAGATGACTCTTTAGGGCGTCTTGTTAATGATGACCACCTGAACCCCAACAGCAAAATGAAAATAATAACCGTGGACAAAAAGCCCCATCTGTGTTTATTTGCTATAAAGAACATTAGTCCTGGGGAGGAAATACGTTATAACTATGGGGATTCTGAATGGCCATGGAGAAACCAAGTATTTACAGATAATTTTAACAGATATATATCTCTTAAATTTTATTTTGCTAATTATTCAAAC
Organism: Triplophysa dalaica; assembly: GCF_015846415.1. Taxonomy (NCBI): domain Eukaryota; kingdom Metazoa; phylum Chordata; class Actinopteri; order Cypriniformes; family Nemacheilidae; genus Triplophysa; species Triplophysa dalaica. The sequence continues at coordinate 21,510,521 of NC_079556.1, forward strand.
AAAGCTTCAATTATTTAGAGAAATGAACATGCTAACACTACACAGGTAACTTCAGACACTGCTGAACCTGCCTCACTCGTCTGTGATGATGGGAGTAAAACACAGACGGTAAGTTTTTGTGAAGTGAATGAATGCTGTGTCTTATGGTTTTATATGGGTTGTGTTGTGTGTCCTCATATTTACTGTTTATGTCGTGTTGTGGGGGATGGGGTGAAGATCCATGTTTCTGTTACAACAGTCAGATTGGGCTTTGGGTTGTTGTTGTGTGTCCTCATATTTACTGTTTATGTCGTGTTGTGGGGGATGGGGTGAAGATCCATTTTTCTGTTACAACAATCATATTAGGCTTTGGGTTGTTGTTGTTGTGTGTCCTCATATTTACTGTTTATGTCGTGTTGTGGGGGATGGGGTGAAGATCCATTTTTCTGTTACAACAATCATATTAGGCTTTGGGTTGTTGTTGTTGTGTGTCCTCATATTTACTGTTTATGTCGTGTTGTGGGGGATGGGGTGAAGATCCATGTTTCTGTTACAACAGTCAGATTGGGCTTTGGGTTGTTGTTGTGTGTCCTCATATTTACTGTGTATGTCGTGTTGTGGGGGATGGGGTGAAGATCCATGTTTCTGTTACAACAGTCAGATTGGGCTTTGGGTTGTTGTTGTGTGTCCTCATATTTACTGTTAAAACAGTTGGTCAGTCACATAGAGAACTTAATGTCCTAATACTTTATTTTTAATCTACACAGGTAACTTCAGACACTGCTGAACCTGCCTCACTCGTCTGTGATGATGGGAGTAAAACACAGACGGTAAGTTTTTGTGAAGTGAATGAATGCTGTGTCTTATGGTTCTATTCCATTTGTACTTGTTCATTCACAAAGGTTTCTGTTAAAACAGTTGGTCAGTCACATAGAGAACTTAATGTCCTAATACTTTATTTTTAATCTACACAGGTAACTTCAGACACTGCTGAACCTGCCTCACTCGTCTGTGATGATGGGAGTAAAACACAGACGGTAAGTTTTTGTGAAGTGAATGAATGCTGTGTCTTATGGTTCTATTCCATTTGTACTTGTTCATTCACAAAGGTTTCTGTTAAAACAGTTGGTCAGTCACATAGAGAACTTAATGTCCTAATACTTTATTTTTAATCTACACAGGTAACTTCAGACACTGCTGAACCTGCCTCACTCATCTGTGGAGATGGGAGTAAAACACAGACGGTAAGTTTTTGTGAAGTGAATGAATGCTGTGTCTTATGGTTCTATTCCATTTGTACTTGTTCATTCAAAAAGGTTTCTGTTAAAACAGTTGGTCAGTCACATAGAGAACTTAATGTCCTAATACTTTATTTTTAATCTACACAGGTAACTTCAGACACTGCTGAACCTGCCTCACTCGTCTGTGATGATGGGAGTAAAACACAGACGGTAAGTTTTTGTGAAGTGAATGAATGCTGTGTCTTATGGTTTTATATGGGTTGTGTTGTGTGTCCTCATATTTACTGTTTATATCGTGTTGTGGGGGATGGGGTGAAGATCCATGTTTCTGTTACAACAGTCAGATTGGGCTTTGGGTTGTTGTTGTGTGTCCTCATATTTACTGTGTATGTCGTGTTGTGGGGGATGGGGTGAAGATCCATGTTTCTGTTACAACAGTCAGATTGGGCTTTGGGTTGTTGTTGTGTGTCCTCATATTTACTGTGTATGTCGTGTTGTGGGGGATGGGGTGAAGATCCATGTTTCTGTTACAACAGTCAGATTGGGCTTTGGGTTGTTGTTGTGTGTCCTCATATTTACTGTTAAAACAGTTGGTCAGTCACATAGAGAACTTAATGTCCTAATACTTTATTTTTAATCTACACAGGTAACTTCAGACACTGCTGAACCTGCCTCACTCGTCTGTGATGATGGGAGTAAAACACAGACGGTAAGTTTTTGTGAAGTGAATGAATGCTGTGTCTTATGGTTCTATTCCATTTGTACTTGTTCATTCACAAAGGTTTCTGTTAAAACAGTTGGTCAGTCACATAGAGAACTTAATGTCCTAATACTTTATTTTTAATCTACACAGGTAACTTCAGACACTGCTGAACCTGCCTCACTCGTCTGTGATGATGGGAGTAAAACACAGACGGTAAGTTTTTGTGAAGTGAATGAATGCTGTGTCTTATGGTTCTATTCCATTTGTACTTGTTCATTCACAAAGGTTTCTGTTAAAACAGTTGGTCAGTCACATAGAGAACTTAATGTCCTAATACTTTATTTTTAATCTACACAGGTAACTTCAGACACTGCTGAACCTGCCTCACTCGTCTGTGATGATGGGAGTAAAACACAGACGGTAAGTTTTTGTGAAGTGAATGAATGCTGTGTCTTATGGTTCTATTCCATTTGTACTTGTTCATTCACAAAGGTTTCTGTTAAAACAGTTGGTCAGTCACATAGAGAACTTAATGTCCTAATACTTTATTTTTAATCTACACAGGTAACTTCAGACACTGCTGAACCTGCCTCACTCGTCTGTGATGATGGGAGTAAAACACAGACAGTAAGTTTTTGTGAAGTGAATGAATGCTGTGTCTTATGGTTCTATTCCATTTGTACTTGTTCATTCACAAAGGTTTCTGTTAAAACAGTTGGTCAGTCACATAGAGAACTTAATGTCCTAATACTTTATTTTTAATCTACACAGGTAACTTCAGACACTGCTGAACCTGCCTCACTCGTCTGTGATGATGGGAGTAAAACACAGACGGTAAGTTTTTGTGAAGTGAATGAATGCTGTGTCTTATGGTTCTATTCCATTTGTACTTGTTCATTCACAAAGGTTTCTGTTAAAACAGTTGGTCAGTCACATAGAGAACTTAATGTCCTAATACTTTATTTTTAATCTACACAGGTAACTTCAGACACTGCTGAACCTGCCTCACTCATCTGTGGAGATGGGAGTAAAACACAGACGGTAAGTTTTTGTGAAGTGAATGAATGCTGTGTCTTATGGTTCTATTCCATTTGTACTTGTTCATTCACAAAGGTTTCTGTTAAAACAGTTGGTCAGTCACATAGAGAACTTAATGTCCTAATACTTTATTTTTAATCTACACAGGTAACTTCAGACACTGCTGAACCTGCCTCACTCGTCTGTGATGATGGGAGTAAAACACAGACGGTAAGTTTTTGTGAAGTGAATGAATGCTGTGTCTTATGGTTCTATTCCATTTGTACTTGTTCATTCACAAAGGTTTCTGTTAAAACAGTTGGTCAGTCACATAGAGAACTTAATGTCCTAATACTTTATTTTTAATCTACACAGGTAACTTCAGACACTGCTGAACCTGCCTCACTCGTCTGTGATGATGGGAGTAAAACACAGACGGTAAGTTTTTGTGAAGTGAATGAATGCTGTGTCTTATGGTTTTATATGGGTTGTGTTGTGTGTCCTCATATTTACTGTTTATGTCGTGTTGTGGGGGATGGGGTGAAGATCCATGTTTCTGTTACAACAGTCAGATTGGGCTTTGGGTTGTTGTTGTGTGTCCTCATATTTACTGTGTATGTCGTGTTGTGGGGGATGGGGTGAAGATCCATGTTTCTGTTACAACAGTCAGATTGGGCTTTGGGTTGTTGTTGTGTGTCCTCATATTTACTGTGTATGTCGTGTTGTGGGGGATGGGGTGAAGATCCATGTTTCTGTTACAACAGTCAGATTGGGCTTTGGGTTGTTGTTGTGTGTCCTCATATTTACTGTTTATGTCGTGTTGTGGGGGATGGGGTGAAGATCCATGTTTCTGTTACAACAGTCATATTGGGCTTTGGGTTGTTGTTGTGTGTCCTCATATTTACTGTTTATGTCGTGTTGTGGGGGATGGGGTGAAGATCCATGTTTCTGTTACAACAGTCAGATTGGGCTTTGGGTTGTTGTTGTGTGTCCTCATATTTACTGTTTATGTCGTGTTGTGGGGGATGGGGTGAAGATCCATGTTTCTGTTACAACAGTCATATTGGGCTTTGGGTTGTTGTTGTGTGTCCTCATATTTACTGTTGATTTTGTGCTGTGGGGTATATCGTGAAGTCAGACTCGGCCATTTCTATTTACGGGTCGATTCATATTGCATAAAGTTACAGATAAGATCTACATTGTACATGTATGAAAAGTTTGCCAACAATTACTCTTTCATGCCTTAAAGTGCAATTCTTAAGTAATACACGGTGGTTAAATTGGGCAGGTCCCTTCAGGTTCGGAGCCCCGGCACATAGGCTGATTATCTATAAGCTTTGTATACTCACCCCTTTAAAATCCACCACAGCGCCCCACCACATAACAAATCCCAATTTCACTGCTGGTAATACAAACATTTTATACATACATTTTTATCTTGATAGTATTATATTTATTGTATTTTAACCCCAACCCTGTATTTAAACTCCTAACATCTATTTTAGATGGAATGATAAGATTCATTTGTATTTATGTTTTTATAATTTATATATATACCTATATTTTTTTGTTGCAGATTTGCAAACATGACATAACTTCTACAGTTGTATCAAGTTTGGATAAATGTGCCCGCTGTACTGGGCCCTATTCTACTTTTAAGTGGATTGGTGTGAAGTGCAAGAGTAAGTAATATGTTTTCACTCGTAAATGATACTGCAATGTGTATGCGAATGTGTCACCAGTATTTAATAATTTCTAAAAAAAATTCTAAAGTTTGGTAGAAACCATCTAATTTAGAGCAAATCTCAGTAACCAACCTTATATTTATTATTGTGTCTAGTCTGTTCATGTTTCTGGCATAAATCCTGCTACAACCAGACTGTAACGCCCAAACCCGACACCCCAGACAAATCAGTAAGTGTATTCTATTAAATTATATTATAAAGAATGTTATAGAATAGTTCACTAATAATAAAAAAAGTATATTTAACATTTTGGAAATGTCTATATTTGATATATTCTTTATATATATTTTTCCTATTACAGAATTCTGATGAATTATTTAGTGATAACTCGGATGAGGACTATATTCCCAGTGATGCTTCACATGATTCAGAATCTGAAAGGTTCTCTTTAGATCCCGCTAAACCAAACCCTAAACCAATCTCATTCATAGACAGCCAAGAAAAAATTGAAGTTATTGGGGCTGAGGATACTACGGAATTTGAGGAAGTGGCTGAGGATACTAAAGAATGTGGGGAAGGTCCATCTGTACCGTCCACAGACATATCGACTTCAGTAAATAAGAATTTCTGTTTTATTTGTCAAAAACCCCAATCAAAATTCACAAGACACCTGAAAGTTCACGAAAAAACAAATGCGGAAGTTGCTAGGGCTTTGGCCTTGCCAACACATTCCAAGCAACGTAAGAAATTACTGGAGAACCTAAGAAATAAGGGAAATTATGAACACAATGCAAGTGTTTTATCTGGTGGATCTGGCCAATTAAAATTCAAACGTAAACCGAAGAAAAATTACAATCCAACTGATTATGTGAGTTGTGTATATTGCCATGCAATGGTCCTACGCAGAGATCTATGGAGACACGTACGAAACTGTCCTTCTAAACCAGCTGATCAGGAACAACCAGGAAGAACTAGGGTACTGACTTTAGCATCAATGTCTGATTCAGTTCTCTGTCAGCAGATGTCACAGGAAATTTGGAAACTCCTAACACCAATGAAAGATGATGACATCTCTGCTGCAGTGAGAAGTGATTTCTCTATCCTACAGCTGGCACAGTCATTTTTAAATAAACATGGTCAAGATCCGTCTAAATATGATTACATTAGACAGAAGCTCAGAGAGGTTGGAAGACTTCTTTTGATCATTCGAACGCAATCTTCATTGCATACGATTGAGGATGCTGTTAAGCCTGCACATTTTGGGATAGTTATACAGGCTGTCAAAACAGTATCTGGGTATGATGCAGCAAAACACGCTTATCGCACTCCAAGCCTTGCTCTTAAGCTGGGTCACTCTTTGAACAAGATATGTGACATCTTACACTGCAGAGCGTTAATGGCCGAAGACGATGCAAGGATTAAGTCAACCCAGACTTTCAAAAAGTTGTGTAATTCTAAGTGGCCGGAACTGGTGTCTCATGGAGCTTTAACCACTTTACACGAAGGACATTTCAATAAACCATCCACCCTGCCGTTTACTGAAGATGTTCAGCGTCTTCATCAACATCTTGAAACAGTCGCTGAATTAGCTTCTGGGAACTTGAAGAAGACCGCATCACCACAAGTTTATGGAGAACTGTGCAGATCGACGCTTGCAAAAATTATAATCTTCAATCGAAGGCGTGGAGGAGAAGTTGCAAGGATGCAGCTTAAAAGTTTCCTAGAGAGGGACACAACTCCTCTTCACAAAGATGTCGCGGTTGGGCTCACAAAATTTGAGCAGAAACTTTGTGCCCATTTTAGTCGAGTGGAAATTAGGGGTAAAAGAGGGCGTAAGGTAGCAGTGCTGCTATGCCCAGACGTGGTGGAAGCTTTAGGACTCCTCATCAGCCGAAGACAAGAGTGTGGAGTTCTTGATGACAATGTATTTCTTTTTGCAAGACCAAAGTGTTTGACTCCGTATCGTGGACAAGACTGTCTGAGGATTTACGCAGATCAGTGTGGTGCTCAAAATCCAGAACTCCTTCGGTCAACACAATTACGCAAGCATGTTGCAACACTGTCGCAGGTCCTTAACCTCAAAAACCATGAGTTGGATCAAGTCGCGGACTTCTTAGGCCATGATATTCGTGTCCACAGAGAATATTACAGACTTCCAGAGGCTACAACCCAGCTGGCCAAAATATCTAAGCTTCTGCTTGCCATGGAGAAAGGTTCTCTTGCAAGTCTTCAAGGCAAAACACTAGAAGAGATTGAGATTGAAGGTAAGTCAATCGAAGTTGTTACAAATTAGATTTAACATTAGTGTATGGTTTACAATATATTTTAGTGTTCCTGGGCCAAGTTTCACACAGACTGTATATCTTTACAGAAATAATACTTATCAGATTTCAGAATTGTCATTCTGTGTACATTTTATTTGCTTCTAACATTTGCTATGCTTAAGTTACATTTTTTTTTTTTAGAAAACATAAACTTAACTGACTCATATTCAAGTGATGACAGTGATGCTGGGGAGACAGATCCACTGACAGGAAGTGAAATTGGTAAAAGTGCATAAACATACAATTGGCAAATCATTAAATTCAAGTTATCCATGCATCACAAGCTATTTATGTATATATATATATATATATATATAGAAACAGTTTGGTTCCAAAATGAGATAACTCTGTTTTTAAACCTTTTCAAAATTCATGTTCATGTGTTAACACGTTTTTATTGTGTTAGTTAGCTGTATTTTTTGAGTTATTTAGGCTTCATTCAAAATAAATAAAACTATGCATTTCAAATAATATAAATCAAACTTCAATTAAAAAACATGATTTTTCAAAAAGTTATAACATTTTGGAACCAAACTCTTTATATATTTATATATATATATATATATATATATATATATATATATATATATATACAGATGTATCTAAAAATATAGAATATCATGAAAAAGGACAATATTTTTGTCACTCATTTCATGAAGTGAAACCCATATATTATATAGGTTCATTTAACATAGAGTGGAATATTTCAAGCCGTTATTTCTTGAAGTTTTGATGATTATGACTTACAGATAATAAAACTCAAAATTCAGTGTTTAAGAAAATTAGAATATTACATGAGATCAATAAAAACATTCTATTTTAAACGGAATGTCAACAGAAGATGACTATTAGCCCATTGGGAGAGTAAGGAGATGAGATCGAGTCATCATGGTGTTAACTCTAGTTTTTGCTTGTATAGTAAAGTACATGTGACACCAAAACCTTGATTGTAAATTATATAATTCATACCACAGGACCGAAGAGAGCTAGGCGACCTGTTGAGGATTCTCCAGGCACCTCAAATGGTATGGGCATCTATCCATTTAACTAGGATGTTAAACAAGGTTTGATTCATTTCATGTAGACCAAGCAGTTTCAACTATATGTGACAGTACTGTATTATTCCTTTCATAGATGTTGAGACTGCTTTAGATGATCCATCTCCAGGTAAGTCAAGAAGGAAGTTTTTATCTACTGATTCGTTTAAAGGCTATATAAATGTTAGTCAAAGCTCAAATCAGTGACATTAAATAATCTTGATTTTAGAATTTTGAAATGCGATCTGATACACTTTTACTTTGCTTTATTTTAATGTGATTTACACGTACACTGCTGAATGGGTTTCTGTTTTGTTTTAAGCTATTACCGAGAAAAGCAGGAAGAAGATTAAGTGCAGCAATAGGAAAGAGCATGAACAAGCTGGTAAAACACACAAACAAATATCCACAACAAATACTTGATTAGACAATCATTTTGATCAAAAATCTAAGTTGAAAAACAGCTAATAACATTAACGGATAAAACAGTCTAGAGTAGGCTGAAACATTGTATGAAGGAATTTTACAAATATTTTAAACCAAGAGTCAGACTTTTCATTTCATTGTGTTCATTTGCAATTTGACATTATGCAATGAAATGTAACATCAAGATGGGAAAGCAAAATCTTACAAGAATGGTATAAACTACCTTCTTATCTGCTTTCCTAATAATTCTAAGCAGGCCAAAACAGCCGCTCAACACTTCAGTAGAGACTAGCAATGATTCATACAAGGCTAGAATAAAGATGACTATTAGTCCATTGGGAAAGTAAGGAGATGAGATCGAGTCATCATGGTGTTAACTCTAGTTTTTGCTTGTATAGTAAAGTACATGTGACACCAAAACCTTGATTGTAAATTATATAATTCATACCACAGGACCGAAGAGAGCTAGGCGACCTGTTGAGGATTCTCCAGGCACCTCAAATGGTATGGGCATCTATCCATTTAACTAGGATGTTAAACAAGGTTTGATTCATTTCATGTAGACCAAGCAGTTTCAACTATATGTGACAGTACTGTATTATTCCTTTCATAGATGTTGAGACTGCTTTAGATGATCCATCTCCAGGTAAGTCAAGAAGGAAGTTTTTATCTACTGATTCGTTTAAAGGCTATATAAATGTTAGTCAAAGCTCAAATCAGTGACATTAAATAATCTTGATTTTAGAATTTTGAAATGCGATCTGATACACTTTTACCTTGCTTTATTTTAATGTGATTTACACGTACACTGCTGAATGGGTTTCTGTTTTGTTTTAAGCTATTACCGAGAAAAGCAGGAAGAAGATTAAGTGCAGCAATAGGAAAGAGCATGAACAAGCTGGTAAAACACACAAACAAATATCCACAACAAATACTTGATTAGACAATCATTTTGATCAAAAATCTAAGTTGAAAAACAGCTAATAACATTAACGGATAAAACAGTCTAGAGTAGGCTGAAACATTGTATGAAGGAATTTTACAAATATTTTAAACCAAGAGTCAGACTTTTCATTTCATTGTGTTCATTTGCAATTTGACATTATGCAATGAAATGTAACATCAAGATGGGAAAGCAAAATCTTACAAGAATGGTATAAACTACCTTCTTATCTGCTTTCCTAATAATTCTAAGCAGGCCAAAACAGCCGCTCAACACTTCAGTAGAGACTAGCAATGATTCATACAAGGCTAGAATAAAGATGACTATTAGTCCATTGGGAGAGTAAGGAGATGAGATCGAGTCATCATGGTGTTAACTATAGGAATCTGTTTTTCTTTTTTGTAGTCGTACTTGAAAATCCTGCTGAAAAGGATGCCAGAAGGAAACAAAAACAGCCATGGTCTCCGACTGAAATCGCAGCGGTGATGAGGCATTTTAAAAGCCACATCACACATGGAAAACTTGCTTCTAAAATTGATTGCCATCAGTGCAAGAGTTCTGAGCACCCAGCTTTGTCAACCCGGTCTCTTCAAAACATTAGAGATTTTGTCAGGAATAGGGGTTTGACAAGAAAGAGGCAGGCCCAAAATACTTAATGTGTTTTGGTCATTTTGTTTTGTGTTTTTCTCATGTGTTATCAAGGTTATAAACTTCTTTTTTTCAAATATAATATGCTTTGTTCTTTAATATATTATTTAGTTTATCAAAGTTACATTTTATAATGCTTTAACTCAATGCATTTGAGTCTTGTATTTTATTTTTGAAAAAGCACACATTAAACTTTTCTTCTTGTTCCCATACTTGGTGTACTGTTTTATGTTTTCATATCTATATGTAACAAACGGCATGTTGATAAAGTCATATCACAGAAAAACCAAGTCCTTGTATACACTCTATGAAAGGTTGTATGCGTTATCAGAATCAGAATCAGAAAGAGCTTTATTGCCAAGTGTGTTTGCACATACAAGGAATTTGTTATGGTGACAGGAGCATCCAGTACACAGAATAAGCAACAACACAGAGACCATCAAACAAAACAAAAACAGTTACACAGATGATTTAAATAAGGGCCTATGGGTATAAAATTAAGACATACAATACAATAAACATAAGAGTAAAGTTATGTGTGTATGTAAATATGTACAAGTAAAAAATAGAATAGACTATTTCAGTAAAAGGTATGTGTTATATGCAGCAAGATGAAATATAATTTACAGAAAAAGTTGTATAAAAAATAGATAGTGTATTATCTGAAGGATATTGAAGATTGCACTTTATTATTATTGCACAGAGTTAATTGCACATAAGAAGTTTTGTACGCCAGAAAAAATAATAATATAAAAAATGAATTAACTGTTCAAGAGGTAGATGGCCTGAGGGAAGAAGCTGTTTTTGTGTTCTTGGAGGGTGGGCAGGGGAGCACCAATGATCTTCTCAGCAGTCCGAACAGTCCTCTGTAGTCTTCTGAGGTCTGACTTTGTGGCTGAGCCAAACCAGACAGTGATGGATGTGCAGAGAACAGACTCTATGACTGCTGAGTAAAACTGTTTTAATAGAGTTTGTGGTAAGTTGAACTTCTTCAGCTGATGTAAGAAGTACAACCTCTGCTGGGCTTTTTTAGCAATAGAGCCAATGTGATTGTCCCACTTCAGGTCCTGAGAGATGGTGGTGCCCAGGAACCTGAATGACTCCACTGCTGCCACAGTGCTGTTCATAATAGTGAGAGGGGGGAGTGCAGGGGGGTTTCTCCTGAAATCCACAACCGTCTCCACTGTTTTGAGTGTGTTCAGCTCCAAGTTGTTATGACTGCACCAGACAGACAGCTGCTCAACCTCCTGTCTGTAAGCAGACTCATCACCATCCTGGATGAGGCCAATGAGTGTGGTGTCGTCTGCGAACTTCAGAAGTCTTACAGAAGGGTTCTGGCAGTGCAGTCATTTGTGTACAGGGAGAAGAGCAGTGGGGAGAGAACACATCCCTGGGGGGCGCCAGTGCTGATTGTGCGAGTGCTGGATGTGAGTTTCCACATTCTCACTAACTGTTGCCTGTATGTCAGAAAGCTGGTGATCCACTGACAGATAGAGCCAGGAACAGATAGCTGGGTTAACTTTGTCTGGAGCAGTGATGGGATGATGGTGTTGAAAGCAGAGCTGAAGCCCACAAACAGGATCCTTACATAGGTCCCTGGTCTATGGAGATGTTTCAGGACAAAATGCAGCGCCATGTTAACTGCATCCTCAACAGACCTGTTTGCTCTGTAGGCAAACTGCAGGGGGTCCAGTAAGGGTTCTGTGATGTCCTTCAGATAAGCCAATACCAGTCTCTCGAATGACTTCATGACCACAGATGTGAGAGCGACGGGTCTGTAGTCATTCAGTCCTGTGATTTTGGATTTCTTTGGGATGGGGATTATGGTGGAGCACTTGAAACAGGAAGGAACTGTGCACAGATCCAGTGATCTGTTGAAGATCTTTGAGAAGATGAAGGCCAGTTGAACAGCACAGCTTTTAAGACAGGCTGGGGAGATACCATCTGGGCCTGGTGCTTTCCTTCTCTTTTGTTTCCTAAAGACTCTGCACACATCCTCTTCACTGATCTGAAGTGCAGGAGGTGGGATGACTGAAGGTGATAGGTGTTGTGTAGAGAGAATGTCAGAATTGGGGTGAGGTGTTAATTGCATTGCTATATGAGGTCAAATGTACAGACAGCTGGTTGTTATTACAAAATCAATTTTGTCAGTGTGATCAGGAAGCGAACAGAACAAGAGGACTCTCATTTCGTCCTGGAGAATTGTATTTTGCGATTTCAACTGGCTGGATGTACCATTATCCTGCTTAGTACAGATTTAAACTCCAAGAAGAAAAATCAGTTTGGAAGTTACTAACATTTAAAAGTAATTTCATAAACATCATTATTTTGATATAATATTACTTTAATATATGTTATTAAATTGCATCAGTCGAAGTGTCTCACTGTACCTGGATAAGCCTTGTGTTACCAGTTTCAGCAGACCTAAGGATGTTGCCTTCAGTTTGTTGAACCATTTGTTGTCTTACTTTTCTTTATGTTTGTGTTTAACCATTTGTCCTCATAGATCATTTATGTCCTTATAATACACTACTTTTTCACTTCTGTGTTTGTGTTTTTAAGTTTTCAGTTACATTCACTTTAGCTAAGTCTGTTGGCATCAGGTGTTTATAGAAGTGCATAGAAAAAAGAATATGGCATGGTTGGAACTGCTGTGTGGGCCCCAGATATCCATGGTAGTCCAGAGATGAGACATTTAGAGACAAAAAGCAGGTATTAGGGTAGAGGCCATTCACTCGTCTATGTACATTAATCTATGTGTTTGATTCTGATTTAGCTTATTATTGCAGCATAACATAGTTTGGGCATTGAATTATGTGTATGCTTGGTTAATGAGATGAGTTTGTTGACTTAAACGGATGGAGTCTGTCTGAATCCTAAACAGGGCTGGGGAGGATGTTTCAAAGTTTATGAGCTTAGTAAGAAAACTATCTACTACCTTTAGAGGATTTTGATATTTGATTTTCATAAGATTATTAACAGACCAGATCTTTGTGACCACAAGGTTTGACAGACAGTAGTCTGATAAGAGTGATAAGCAATTTAATGTTTTACTCAGTTTTCCTCATGGTTCAGCAATGTCCTTTAATACACAATGCCATCATTTCGTGTATGTGAAGCTATGTCCTATTAATTCATGCGTGTCCCATTAATGCACTTTAGTGACATGTGTGTGTGTTTAATAGCTAATGTCCTTATAAAAACGTTTTTGTCATAGGCGGAGCTTGCATGTAATTATAATATGTCCTCATAATGCTGGATTTTGTCAGGTTGTCATATTATCACTTGTGTTGCGTGTAAAGTAATTATAAAGTGAGATCTGTGTTGTGCGACTCAAATAAAAATTTTTGATGTACAGCACAACTCTCTAGTGCATGCGGAAAGGTGTGTCCCTCTAATACACCAAAAAACTGGTTTGGGCTGAAGTGTCCTTTTAATACACATAGGCCCGTATGCGTGTGTTTGTGCGTGCGTGTGTGTGTGTGTGTGTGTGTCACAATCACACAATCACAATGTCTTACAACTATGTACAATCTGTCAAAATGATATCCATCAAATTACAACCTTACATCAAAATCAACAGGACAATGAAACAGCTGCTCACATCTTGGATGGATGCTGCCGTTATAAAGGACTGTATGTGGCCAGACACGATCTGCTGGCTGATCTGATTGTAAAGGATTCTGAAACAATACATAAAAACAGTAAGATTAACAAACATACTACTGTTGAATTGAACTGGTTACATCACAACATGTTGACAGAGACTATCTTAAAAGCATTCCAAATACTCCTTACATTGTGATTGTAAACAAGGCTTTGAACTCTGTGTTTGTCATTGAGGTTGGCTGTTGTTTCGATGTGTATTTGGATACCTGTTATCTTTCCAAACTGCTGAAATATCCGCCATTGGTGGAAGATATCCATCAGCTTGATAGTTGTAAGTTAATGACTTTAGTGTTTGGACGTTTAGGTTATGTGCGAAGAGTGTGATCAAAGGCCTGCAGTTGAGGTATTTCGTTAGAATCCCTCTTTTTGTTCATGTAGTTATAACTCCTTCATAATGCACTTGTAACTGACTTATTAATCATTAATTAACACACTTATAAATGCTTTATAAAGTTTTACCATAAAATGTTATGAATATAAAATGTGGATGTATGTAAGCAATGAGTCATCTTGCAAACTGACTTCTAAGGGTATTAGGATTCAGTTTTTTGGCCTTTCTTGTGAAGCCAAATAAAACGAGAAAATGTGTGTGTGTGTGTGTGTGTGTGTGTATTTGTGTGTTTGTGTGTTTGTGTTCCACAGCTTGTTTTCAGGCCAAATGTAGCACACTATAAACCTCAGCAGCGCTGGTGATGATAATCTGATAATCTGGATCTTGTGCAGGCTTGAATGAATCTAATTTGCTGAGATCATTTACTCGCGGCTCATAATAGAGTTTCACAACCTTCGTGAATTTATGAACTGCAGATGCAGTGTCTTTCCATTTACTCCACTGCTACAAAATCTCATTCTGATTTGACATTCATTGAACACTGGAGGTTAGCTGGGTTTCTGTTGAGGAATTTATTATAGACTTGAAACGCAGAGGGAATAAAACAACAAGCTGCAATGGGTACAAACCAAACGCGAATTAAGCGTTTTGCGTGAGTAAATTACATACAAACTCAATGTAAAGCCGCGAATAGATGCGAACTCTTTGCCGGCGGTGCGAATGAAGCGAATCTGGCGATGCGATTGCTGTTAACGTGCCTCAAAAGTCTTCCGCGAAGTTTGAAAATATAAGTAGATCGCGTCACTCACTTGGAAATTATGAACTTTTCCTCGCGAGTAATAACGAACGTGAAACGCGATTGTTCGCGTTGGGTGTGAACCCATCATTAATGTACCAGCGCCATTTACCTTTTACGCAAAAATATTTTTTTTCTCCGTTTACCACAGTAAATCATTTTAATGTCGACCTCAGACATATTATTGCTAAACAGTTATCGATACTGAAGAGAGCTACTCTTTTATTTTTATTTCCTATGGGCTGTGTCTCCTTTCTAAGCGACAGAATGTGGTATCATCGGTTCACACCCAGTGTTGGGTAAGTTACTCTGAAAAAGTAATTAATTACTAGTTACTAATTACATATTTAATAGTGTAATTAGATTACTGTCCAAATTACTCTGTCCAAAAAGTATTTAGTTACTCATTACTAATTACTTTCTATCCTACATCAAATTTTATTAGTTAAGTGATTCAAGGATAGACATGAAAGGGCTTATTTAATTCATTCAAATAAATAATATTATTAACTGACCAAAGTATTTCAAATGTGAGAATTATACATTAAAGCACAGATTTTAAAGTAAGACTTTGAATTTTGATGTCCATTACACTATTGCACACGCATATATTTCACAAAGTATTTAGTTTAATTACATCAAAAGTAACTGTAATTAAATTACAGAAAACATATGAGTAATCCCTTACTTTACCTTTTCAAGGGAAAAGTAATTAAATTACAGTAACTAATTACTTAGTAACTAGATACACCCAACACTGTTCACACCAAACGCGAATTCTCGCGTTCCGTGCGATTCATTGCTCGCGGGAAAAGTGCGTTATTTTCGCGTGAAATGGAAAAACCTTCGTGCCCGATTCGCGTTATTCGCACCATCTGCTGCGAGATCGCGTCTGTAGGCGTGTTTGCATTGTATGTAACCGCTTTCCTGTGGCTCAGAGGTCGAGTATATGGAGCGGGTCTTGGGTTCAATCCCAGCGGACTGCACATAGTCAGAATCTAAATGTATAGTACAATGCAATTTAAGTCACTTTTGATAAAAGCGTCTGCAAAATGTAATTTACATGCGCAAAACGCTTGATTCGTTTGATATGAACCCCATTCGTCTGCTTCTTGGTGCCGGGTGGGGGGCTTGTAGCCTACTTATAATGACTTATAATGCTGTCTAGGTAGGCAGCATGAGTACTTTTTGGAGCAGAGCAGCTGAATGATTGTCTGAAACCCACAGCAGATGCAATGATGACTTCCAGATGCACAGAGCTGTCAGCTGTTTCAATGTGTGTGCGCGTGCGAGCGTGCGCGCGTGTGTGTGTGTGCCTGCTATCACGTAAACTCTGAAGGAGAGAAAGCCAGCAGCACGGCCAAGAGTGATAAGATGGAGTCTGGTTAGTGTATTCGCAGATCTAGTGCTTATATGCGTCTTGTGAAGGAATTAAACTCTCTAGCAGACTCGTATCGGATGGTCAAGCCAAGAGCACGGGCACGCGCTGTGTGTGTATGTGAAGGGATCGCACTTTGGCACCGAACTAATGAGAAACACGCCGTGCGTCTCCGTTTCCATCAGGACATGCAATGGAAAAGTGCTGGTGCCCTGGGGCAGATGTGATTCACGACTGGAGACGTTTGCGCAAAAAAATACACCTCGATATTACTGCCACACACTTGATTTATGAGGACACACTGACAATATCCAGAACAACAGATACAGTACAGAGTCATATTCCAGAACAGATGAACACACCCGTTGTTGCCATCTCCTCTGAAACTCTAATGACAGAGACATCTTTGAGACACAGATGAGACTGAAACATCTGCTCTCCATTAAATCAGAGAAATGGCACCGAAGTTATAAACACGGGAAGATCAGCCTCGTGTTCGTACTGGATCTTTATATGAGCGTCAGGACGCACAACAGGTGCAGAAGAATTAGTGTGAAATAACATGCAAATCATGAAAGGAAGAGTTTGGTTCCAAAATGAAATAACTCCGTTTTAATCAAAAATCAGGTTTTTTTATTGTGCATTCCAATTAATATCAATCAAACTGCAGTTGGTTTGTTTTGATTTAAGCGTTACAAAATAAAAAATACAGTTAACTTACACAATAAATCACAAGTAAAGCACGAAAACATAATAAAAACATCATTTTGGAACCAAGCTCTTCAAATATTGCATACCTTGAATGAAGTATCGTGACAGTCAAAATTTAGCATCTTAAAATTATATTCTGGTGGTTTGTAATAAATCCCCGTTAATTAATTTTGTTGATAAACATTAATTGTGTTGTATGATTCAAATTACAGCAAGTAAAAAACAGTTTGGGGTGCTTCGGGTTTATAGCGTTTCATCGTACGCGCGCGTCAGGACTGCAGTCAACTTCCGGTTTGTGTTTAGCAAGTGTCTAATAATATAACCATTTATATTGTATTTTATTTATGTTAACATTCAATTATTTAATAGTCCTAAATTGTATTAAATAAACGATTTGTTGTATTTTGTTGCATGTTCATTTTATTAAATAAATCGTTTGTTTAACGGGTCCTGTTTTAACGCATTTAAACAAACCGTATGATACACGTATGATACGTATAATAGCGGTTAAGATGGGTATCGCAGTCTAAATAAAAAATATTGGAGAGACAAGTTTAGCCAAGTGACCGTTCTTCTCGGTTTCTTTTGCTTGTTATCAGAAATAAACTACAGAATATGAATTTGGACACAGCTCTTGTTTGTGAATGTGTACCGGAAGTTAATTGCAATCAACGAACTGGCGCATGCGCAGTACGTTTGTATATGTTGTCTCTTTAAAACCGTCTATACACGAATAATCTTGAGTTTCATCCACTGGAGTTTCTACTTCACACACACGCTTGTGTAAACACAAGTGAGAGAGTCGTGCAGACTCACATCAGCAGACACATGTGTGCCGGTGCATGCAGCGGGCGCCACGCCAGCCACCACAGCACTCGCTCTCTCTCCATAGAGAGAGAAAGAGAGTGAGATAGAGGGAGTGAGAGAGAGAGTGAGAGAGGGAGAGAGAGAGAGAGAGAGAGAGATAGAGGGAGAGAGAGAGAGAGAGAGAGAGAGAGAGAGAGATAGAGGGAGAGAGAGAGAGAGAGAGAGTGAGAGAAAGAGGGAGAGAGAGAGAGAGAGAGAAAGAGGGAGAAAGAGGGAGAGAGAGAGAGAGGGAGAGAGAAAGAGGGAGAAAGAGGGAGAGAGAGAGAGAGGGAGAGAGAAAGAGGGAGAGAGAGAGAGAGGGAGAGAGAAAGAGAGATAGAGAGAGAGAGAGAGAGATAGAGGGAGAGAGAGAGAGAGAGAGAGAGAGAGTGAGAGAAAGATGGAGAAAGAGGGAGAGAGAGAGAGAGAGAGAAAGAGGGAGAAAGAGGGAGAGGGAGAGAGAAAGAGGGAGAAAGAGGGAGGGAGAGAGAGAGAGAGGGAGAGAGAGGGAGAGAGAAAGAGGGAGAGAGAGAGAGAGAGAGGTCAGAGAGAGAGGTCACACACTCTTGAGCTCCTGCAACAAACATATTTTACTACTGGATTAACCTGAAATTCCTTGGAATTTTTTACAAAGGAGACATACACAAACCTTCATTAACGGAACCTGTTGTTTTTTAAATCAAACTTTTACTCTTAATCTGGATTTCTGGAACAAAATATCAGAAAAGGACACAAAGGACACAAAGGACACCGACCCAACAATCCTGCTCTACAAACAAACCAAAAATAACAAGAGGACTAGATTATCAAGGTCTATCTTCTACCAGGTACCAAAATAAGTACTTTACCACCACTTTGTGCCAAATACTCGACAATAACTACAATCAAACAAACAAAACAAGCAAAAGAAAAGAAACTAAAAGTTTTACTCAAAGATACAATAGTGTTACTGAGGCAGCAAACTCTGCTCAACCACATGACCCACGCCTCAGAGGTGTGAATTGGAAGGTGAGAAAACGACTGGACCAAACAAAGGACACTCCTCAACCAACGCCCACACAGGTGCGAACGGCCCATTTCATCATGAGTGCACAACCCCAATGTGTGGAGGCCATTCCTCTACACTACCCAAAAGAGGTTACGAACGATACAGCAAGGAAAGTCTACAAAAACAAAAGACTCACAGAAAACTCAGAGACTTTATTCGCAGACCTTCATAAAGATGGTAGCACCAGTAACCTGATCTTCTACACCAACCGACCTCATTCATGGCACAAAGCCATCATCTCAGAATTCCCAAACGCTGAAAGAAAAGGCATCTGTGGGGGTTTCCAGCTAAAAATTAAAAATGAGGATGACGTAACAATGATAAATGTTAACATCTACAAAACAACAGGGATAGTTGTAGTGAAAAGCACTCAAGGTCTTTTCGAACAAAACTTCCTCAGTATCAAAGGAAGATTACAACTGGAACCCGACAATGAGCAACCCACCACAGAGGAACCAGACAGAACCCCAGTTTCTGATGATCAGCAAGAACATACAGATCCTCCTAACGCAGAACAACCAAAGGACCTCCATTCACATTGCTACTGTACTGACATGAGAGAGAGATTTACAGCCCTGGAGGGGGAACTAGTACAGCTCAGAGAAATTACTCTTTCTCTCCAAACCATACAAAGCCCAGACCAATCCGGCAACAAACCCACAGCCAAACAAAAAGAGGGAGACAACATCAGGAAAGAACTGTCTTCACTTCAGGCCGAAGTGAAGCAGCTAGTGCAAGGAAGGGAGAGGCTCAAGGTTCAGCTGGCATCACTGGAAACCCAGATCACACAGCAGACAGAGAGTCAACGGACCCAGCTAACTGCTTTAAGAGAGGAGATAAGAGAACTGAAACACGAAAAAGATACCCACCTCACAGCCCTCAACTCCAAAAATGGTCCAGAACAACAGGTCACCCTTCAAACGGTCCACAGCTCACAGACCTCATTGTCACAACCCAGCCAAACCCACCATCTTCACCAAACCCTTTGCCCAGTACAGATCAACGCAATGAACCCGACAACACTCCAACACCCACCGAGGACTCACAGAAAACAGATATTGTCCTTCTGATAGACTCAAATGGGAAATTCATAGACGAAAAAAAGCTCTTCCCCAAACAAAGGGTGTCCAAACTCTGGTGCCCCAACACGCACAGTGCCCTCAGACTACTGAACAAGGACAACCTAGGATCACCAAGCCACATTATAATTCACAATGGCACAAACGACCTGAGAGCACAACAAGAAAGAGTGGCCACAGCACTCGAAAGGGTAATCGAAAAAGCTACAACCACCTTCCCAAATGCCAAAATCACCATCTCGACACTGCTACCACGGAAAGACTTCCACCCAGACACAATTCAACAAATAAACGCAAATCTCTCTAGAACTTGTGCACTCAAACCTCAAGTGCACCTGGCACATCATCCCACCTTGGACCTTACATGCCTCTATGACCATGTACACCTGTACAGAGCGTCTGTCCCCATCTTTACAAAGAAATTAAAAGATGTTGCTCTAAACCGCAACACAAACAACCCCCCTAGAAGCAACGGAGCAAGGCAGTCCCTACCCAGACCATGGATGAACCACACCGCACCTTCTAAAAACAGCCAGAGACTGGGCCCCCCTCCTTGCCAAAACAACAGCCAACAGACCAGAGCACCACCCCTGCTGCCTACACCCCCCACCCGGCATATGCAACAGAACTCCAGCAGCCTAAGCTATGCCCAGACAGTGAGCAGAAACTCCACACCGACATCTGCACAAGCTCCAACAGCCGAGCTAAAAGACATCCATCAGATGCTGAACCTAATCTGCTCACACCTACTGTACTAAGACAAAATCCGCACTAAACAAATTAATAACTTATGGATAACAAATCATTTACAATATCATGTTGGAATATTCAAGGCCTGAGGTCATCTGCTTTTGGACTGAAAAGCAAAAACATAGACTTCAGCTCTGAAACAAAAAACTCAGACATCCTCATCCTACAGGAGACATGGAGTAGAGGAGACGGACCCACTGGTCGCCCTACAAACTACAGAGAATTCATCATTCCATCCGTCAAACTGCCTGGTGTCACCCAGGGAAGAGACTCAGGCGGAATGCTGATATGGTATAAATCTGAATACGCTAACTCAACAAAAATGATTAAAACTGGCCAGTTTTACACATGGATAGAAATCAACAAGACCATCACTTCAACAGATAAGAATATCTTCCTGTGTGCAACCTACATCCCTCCAGCAGAGTCACCCTACTTCAATGAGGACAGTTTCACGATCCTGGAAGAGGAGATCAACTACTTTCAGTCACAGGGCAATGTTCTGATCTGCGGTGACCTAAATGCCAGGACAGGCGAAGAGTCAGACTCAGTTCACTCCAAGGGAGACAAACACATTCCAGGAGGAGATGTCCTTTCCATACCTACACATACACAAAGACTGAACTACGATAAAACAACAAACAAAAATGGATTAAGACTTCTCCATCTTTGTCGCACACTGGGTCTGTACATGGTCAATGGACGACTACGAGGAGATTCATACGGTAGGTACACCTATAGTTCTAAGCTGGGTAACAGTACGGTAGACTATTTCATCACGGATCTGAATCCTAACTCCCTCAGAGCGTTCACAGTCAGCCCACCATCACCATTGTCAGATCACAGTAAAATCACTCTCTACCTCAATAGATCCAAACCTAACACAGAGGCATCAAAACAAACTCACCTCCATACCCTAAAACAAACTTTCAGGTGGAAACAAAATTGCGAAGATACATACAAAAGCATAACTCGTGAACCAAAAATTCAAATCCTACTGAATAAATTCCTCGATACCCCATTTCCACACAATTATGAAGGTGTAAATTTAGCAGTAGACAGGATTAACCAAATTTTTACAATATCTGCAACACTATCTAACCTGAAACCCACTAACACAAAACCAAACAAAAAGCCTGTAAATGAGAAATGGTTTGATAAGGAGTGTAAAAACCTTAGAAAAGAAGTAAGAATTCTATCAAATCAGAAACACAGAGATGCTGACAATGTAAACACACGCCAACTCTACCATGAAAAAGTTAAACAATATAAGGAAACACTAAGGAAGAAAAAGAAACAAGATACACAAAACCAGATAAAAGCAATTGAACAATCTCTAGAAACAAATCGCTTCTGGGAACATTGGAACACACTTAACAAACCCCACCATGAAGATCTTCCCATTCAGAACGGAGACGTATGGATAAAGCACTTCTCAAACCTCTTTAGTAAAATAAACAAGAACCATGAACAAACTAACCTACACAACAAACTATGCACTCTGGAGTCAACAATTAAAGATTACCAAAACCCTTTAGACTATCCAATTACACTCGCTGAGCTAGAACAAAATATACCAAAACTTAAATCCCAAAAAGCAAGTGGTATCGACGGTATCCTAAACGAGATGATTAAACACGCAGACCAAAAACTTACACTCGCCATCCTCAAACTGTTTAATATCATCTTTAGTACAGGTATATTTCCCACAATCTGGAACCAAGGTCTCATAACTCCAATCCATAAAAGTGGAGACAAATTCGACCCTAATAATTACCGCGGAATATGTGTAAACAGTAATCTAGTTAAACTCCTCTGTAACATTCTTAACAGCAGACTTCTCCAATATCTAAACAACCAAAACATCCTGAGAAAATGCCAAATTGGTTTCCAACCCAAATACCGCACATCCGATCATATATACACTCTTCGTACCTTAATTGACAAAGAAACAAACCAAAAGAAAAGAAAGCTCTACTCATGCTTTGTTGACTTTAAAAAAGCTTTTGACTCAATCTGGCATGAGGGACTTTTTCTTCAGTTGATTCAATGCGGCATCGGAGGAAAAACCTACGACATCATCAAATCAATGTACACCAATAACACATTTGCAGTTAAAATTGGCAACAAGCACACAGACTTTCTCTCCCAGAGTCGTGGAGTGAGACAGGGCTGTAGTCTAAGTCCTACACTATTTAACATTTACATGAATGAATTAGCTGGAGCTCTAGAACAGTCACCAGCACCCGGCCCGACCTTACAAGACACCGAAGTGAAATGTCTCCTGTTTGCAGACGATCTGGTGCTGCTGTCACCCACAAAAGAAGGTCTACAGCAACATCTGGACACCCTGCACACTTTCTGCCAAACATGGGCCCTATCGGTTAACCTTAAGAAGACTCGAGTCATGATATTCCAAAAAAAGCCCAGTAGCCAAAATCAACATCAGCGTTTCAAACTAAACAACGTGCCCCTAGAACACACCAAGAACTACACATATCTTGGTATAAACATTAGTAACACCGGAAACTTAAACAAGGCTGTGAACGACCTGAGAGACAAGGCACGAAGAGCCTTTTACGCCATCAAAAAGAATATCAAAATTGACATCCCAACCGTAATCTGGTTGAAAATAATACAATCAATTATAGAACCAATCGCGCTTTATGGAAGTGAGGTTTGGGGTCCTCTCGCCAACCAAGAGTTCAGCAGATGGGACAAACACCCAATAGAGATTCTGCAAACAGAAATGTGTAAAAACATTCTACGGGTACAGAGAAAAACTCCAAACAACGCCTGCAGAGCAGAATTAGGACTGTATCCTCTAATCATTAAAATACAAAAAAGAGCTTTAAAATTCTACACACACCTTAAGAAAAGCGACACAGACACACTCCATCACAAAGCCTTAAGTCATCAAGAGCTGAGCCCAGAGAGAAACCCCTTCATCCAACTGATCTCACAACTAACTCTACAACCCCAAACATGCCCAAGTCAACCCCAAACCCCAGCCAGACTAAACCAAATGATGAAAAGACAAAAAGAGAAATATCTGAAACACTGGACAGAAGCAACAGCTCAGCAAAGTAAAGTGGAATGCTATCTGTCACTAAAGAGAGAATATAAAGTGTCAGAATACCTCACAAGCGTATCAGACCCTAAACTAAGAAAAGTGTTGAGCATGTACAGACTCAGTGATCACCAGCTCACTGTAGAGACGGGCAGACACAGACACACATGGACACCGAGAGAAGAGCGACTGTGTCCACACTGCACACACAATCAAGTGGAAACAGAGCTGCACTTTCTCCTCTCCTGTCCCAACTACACACACATCAGAGAAACATTCTTCCCCCAGTTTACAAACTTACACAAAGACTTTGACCAGTTTCAACAAAAGGACAAGATCTCATACATACTGGGAGAAAAGTCAAGAAGCTCAAA